>NC_056741.1:51564774-51602123 GCF_019279795.1 Protopterus annectens
ACAGGATACATATTTCTTTATCACAGTATACAAAGTACTTATCATCTTAGCTAGTTGTTTATGTTTTAGTTAATGGCACAGAGCTAGTCTGGGTTTGAGCAAGGACATAGCTAGTGTGACTTGAAGTGGAGTTTTAGACTATTTTTGAATTGACTTAGAGAAGTTGCAAGCGTGATGTTATTTGGGAGAGAGTTCCATATTTTACCAGTGGTGTTGGCAAATAGCGCGTCACCACCTAGGTTGAGAGATTTAGTTGTTTGGACAAGGAGTCTGTTTGCTGAGCGAAGGCAGCTTAGATTGGAGTAGGGAGTCATTAAGTTTTTAGTGCTGGGGTATTCTCAGGTTGTTTAAGGATTTTGAAGGCCTCTATGAGTTGGGATTGGTGAAGAAGGTGTGGGAATTCTATCCATCCAAGCTTTTTCAGGTTAGTACAGTGGTGTGTTCTGTAGGGTAGGCCTGTAACGAACCTGGCAATGTGATTATAGCAGGATGAGAGCTTGGCCAGATCAGATTTGTTAAGGTGAGTGAGGACAGGAGAGGCATATAGTAGGGTAGAGAGAAGGTGTGAACGGGCTGTGGCTGCCCTGGCGTTCGGGGAAAGGAAGGTTTTAATTCTATATAGGGTCCCAAGTTTCTTGTTGACTGACTTAATGGCTTGGTTGATATGTATATCAAATCTGAGTTTATTGTCAATGTTTACTCCTAATAGCTTTGTATAGGTGTCTGGGAAGATGATGGTCCCATTATTGGATTTTATAGTGAAGTTTTCAGTCGGAGATCTATTGGTTGGGTAGAAGAGAAGTAACTTGGCTTTGTTTGGATTTAATTTACTATTCTAAAGCCAACGCTTGTGCGAATGAACGTCAAACTACTATGCAGCTGGAAGATGACAAATTATTTTGAGTAAAAGTGACTTAGAGGCTGAGACTTCCAAATAGTTCATAGATGTTCCTATTTAACAAGCCACAGTTTTTAACTCATTGTAACTTGAACCACCTCCCTGCTTCTGTCTGACCAAAACATTAATGACCTTCTCCTTCAGACTTAGCAGTACCACTCTGCCCTGAAATGAAACCATCTTTATGGATTTCTCCAGGGCAAACCTGCTTCATCTTGTACAAGAAATGCACAAAATTCTCAGCAATTGTCTACAAAAGGACTTCAAATATGGCTGCACATTGAGTAACAGCTTAATTCTAGCTCTCCCAGTGTGAAAACAGAAACTCAAGAGAAGGTCAGTAGACTTTTGTGTTTCTTGGTACATTTCAATAACTGGCTAGTAAGTGCACTGCCTGGATGACAGGAAAAAAGAAATAGAGAGCACCTGGAAAAAATCAGCTACAAAATGTGAGGAAGAAACACTGACTGGGGAAAGTTCTGCAGCTGTTCAGCAAAAAGCAATGCAACCTTCAGACATGACTTCCAATAACCTATAGGAAGATATAAGACAACTACACACAGACCTGGTTAAAATAATCAAAATGCTGATGGAGTATCTCAACACAAACAACAAAAGGCTGTTAAAAATGGAAGAAGCTTTAAACAGATATTCAGATGAAATGATAAAGTGCAAAAATCACAGGTCAAAATGAATAAAAGTCTGGCTGAATATGAGACTGCTCAGGAAGAGATGTTTCAAAAAATAATAGAATTAGAGGACAGAGCAAGTAGGGAAAACCTGAGATTTTCAGCTATACCAGTGAAGCTGGAAGGAACAGACTGCATTCATTTTATGAAATCACAAATAAGCAATTGGACTAGTATTCCACACCAGGAGTTTTTAGTTGAAATGACACATTGTGACTATGCTCCAAACCTGGCTATGAGAAATCAACCCAAACTGTGGCAGAAGAACAAAGTACTAAAAGTGGAAGACAGCAGAGTGTTTGTGGAGAATGATTACTCATTGTACACCAGTCAGAATAGGAGTGGAATTATTTTATTATTCAGGGAATGTGAAAACGCAGGTGTGAGATTCAAACTGCATTACCCAGCTGTTTCCAAAATATTCTTCCCTGGAGAGACAAAATCATTTTTTGATGAAGTACATGCTAAGGTGGAAATACAAACATTTGTCCAACAAAACGTGAGTTGTGATACAGAAGGAGATTCCACTTCTTGTTCTTCTGGTAATAAAGACCACATAGAGGCAGTACCCGTGAAACCCTTCCCAACGTTTTAATGGAAAATGTTGGCTAGAAGGAAGGAAGCACAAGAGTTGACGAAGAATCGAGAGTACATTGCAAATGAAACAAAGACAGGATTTGGGAGATGGAGATGAACAGTAATAAAAACAGTAACTTAATGTGGTATTACAATGCAATAATTGTATTTGTGAACTATGACATAACAAGAAAGTCTGGAACTATTGCACTTTTTTACGAATTTGTGCGACTTGTGGCTTGTGGGAACTTTAAGCATGTGCCCTACTTACAAACACAAGGTGCAGGGTTTGATTTTTACATAGAGTAGTTGGCTGGGCTTAAAAGAGCCTACAAGGGCAGTTAGTCTAGTACTAATCTATGAGCCTATGGGAGAAAGTTAACTGTAAGTAAAGAAAACAAATCTTTATAGTACTATTTTTGTGGTGTATGGCTTTCTTTGCATGATATAAAGTAAAGTTTTCTCAGTTATTTTAAGTGTAATAGGGATAGTAAACAGGTGCTTCTGTTCTTTTTTCGTTCTCCCTTCTTCTCTCTTTCTTTCTGTTCAGTGTTAAGAAATGCAGGCACTGCAATGTAAAAAAAGCCTACTTAAAAGAGCATGAGTAGCATCTTACCCTCACCAAGAATGATGCCACAATATGAAGACAAGATGATCAATTTCAACAATTGACTTAAGCATTGGTGTCATTCAAAGGGGATCCAGTGCCTGTCAGCCTTGGATGACATGCTCAACAAGCCACAATGCTTCGCTAGGGACGTCTTGCACCTGTCACCCCTGGGCTTTCAGATATTGGCAAAGGCTCTTGCCACCCCCATAATGCCTTTTTTAGGCAAGGCTCAAAAGACAAACCCACCTCCATAGGTATCACAAGGGATAAGAAACTGAGAGCAATGCTACTTAATGCCAGAAGTCTAAACCTCAAGATGCATGCACTTGAAACTCTCCTTAGCACGGAGAACATCGATATCTGTGCAGTAGCAGAAACCTAGTTCAAGGATCCCGAGAGCACCCCAGCACTACCAGGTTATACCTCATACCATGCTTTTCGGCCCCAAAACTTGGACCGAACCACAAAAGGAGGGGGAGTATCAATATTCGTCAAAGATACCCACACCTCCAGATTGGTGGCACAGCATGAAGCATCAGAGACTATCCATGTGCAACTAACAGTGGGTAAAACTGCCTTCCAGTTTATAGCTTGCTACAGACCACCCTCCCAAACCCAGGAACCCCACTCAGCCTTCCTGAGACCACTGGACAATATGAAGGTCTCTCCAAACTCCATTATATTGGTCGACTTCAACTACCCAAACATAGACTGGGAGCATTACTCTAGCTCCAACACCCTAGCCCAAAGGTTCCTAGAATTTATAAACTCAAATGCTATGGAACAACTTGTTACCACTCCCACAAGAGGGGAAAACATACTGGACCTGATCATCACCAACATGGGGGCTCTATGCTCCAGACCAGAAGTGTATACCTCACTGGTAAGATCAGACCATAAACTAATCTCACTGGATATTCACATCCCGACCCCACCTCCTGCCCAGAAAACCACAGTGAAAAACTTCTCTAAAGCAAATTTCACACTCCTCAAAACTGAGGTGGAATCCTTCAAAGCCCCTGGGCCTGTGGAAAATATGGCCCAGACCACAGAATCCTTTATAAACGCATTCTATGAACACCTTCAGGAATGCATGGATCATGCAATCCCAAATAAAACCAAGACCCAATCCTCCAAAGGCAGGCATCCTGTCTGGTGGACCCCAGCCATAAACAAACTATACAATAGAAGGAGGAAGCTACTACATGATAGAGCAAAATCCCAAAATGGGAAGGCATCTCTGATCAGTATTAGCAAAAAACTACAGGCACTCATAAAAATTGTCTAAGGCCAGCTTCGAGAGGAAAATTGCACAGGACACTAAGGATAATCACAAGGCTTTCTTTAGTTATGTTAGGAACATCTCAGATGCTGTGGTAAGAGCCGCCCTCTCCAAAGCAAAAAACACAGCATCAATGGGACTAGACGGTGCCCCGGGCTGTGTCCTACATGAACTCCAAGAAGAGCTAAACCCGAACATAAAACTACTGTTCAATCTCAGCCTTACTACAGGATATGTACCCAAAGAGTGGTGTACAGCAACAGTGGTCCCTCTCAACAAAGGTGGTGTCTCAACAGATCCTGGAAACTATCGCCCCATAAGCCTGACTAGCTTGGTCTGCAAAGCTATGGAAAGGATCAAAATGGACCTCATAAATAAAGAAATTGGGAACCTACAGACACTGGGTCCTACCCAGTTCAGCTTTGTTAAGGGCAGATCCAGCCTCTTAAACCTGGTCAATTTCTTTGAAACAGTCACCAAGGCCATTGACGAGGGGAAGGTGGTCCACACAGCCTACCTGGACCTCGCAAAAGCCTTTGATACAATACCCCACTCGGGCATTATAGATAAGCTCACCAGCTTAAATATAAACCCCTATGTCACTAGATGGGTTGCAAACTGGCTCAAGGACAGAACCCACATGGTTAGAATTGCTGGAGCCATGTCAGACTCCAAACCAGTTACAAGTGGTGTCCCACAAGGCTCAGTCCTGGGACCTCTCTTGTTCGGTATATATTTCTCGGAGGTACAGGCCAACACGGAAGGACTGTGGCTGACCAAGTTCGCAGATGACTCCAAACTAGGTGCCATAATCGACTCTCCAGCCGACACAAGCATCCTACAATAGGGCCTCATAGAAACAGGCAACTGGTACCAGAGCCATGGCCTCATGCTAAACACCAAAAAGTGTATAGTCATCCCCTTTGGCAAAAACAAAGTGCCCACAAATTACCACATAGGTGGTAATCCATTAAGTACAGAAGAAGTAATTAGGGACCTGGGGACCCAAGTTGATAGCAATCTCTCATTTGACCCGTGGCCAAAGTGGTTAGAAAAACATTTTATATAGCCCACCTAATCATGAAGGGATTCACATCTAGATCAGGGGAGGTCATCGTGCCTCTTTACTCATCCCTCATCAGGCCCATAATTGAGTACAATGCCCCTTTTGGGATGTACCTTACCAGACACCTGCAGCAACTGGAAAGACCCCAAAAGTACCTCACCAAGAAGATCAAAGGGCTCAAACAGATGCCATATGCTGCCCGGTTAAAGAAACTCCAGCTCTACTCAGTGGCATACCACCTGCTCAGAGGCGATCTGTGCCTGACGTATAAAGCCATGTCCAACCCAGAATTAATGGACATGCTGCACCTCAGAAAATCCAATTCCCATCGAGCTACGCGCTCGAGAGACTTGAACCTCAGCATTGAAATAAATAGGACATGCTGGAGGGACGGATTCATAACCTAGAGGCTGCCTTCACTCTGGAATAAAATCCCAGTCCAGGTTATGCAGAGTCCCTCATTGACTCTTTTCAAGAGGAATCATGATGAGTGGATGGGAGATCGTAGGTTTACCCCAGGTATCACTTCTGTGTCACTGTTAGATAGAGGCACAGTATACTAACCTCGAAAAAGGGCATAGCAAAATTCATTTAAAATGGGTGGTGAAAGCCAAACACACTCTGGCTAGGCTTATAAATGCCCTAGGGCAGATAGCCTAGTATGAACCTATGAACCTATGATAGAAGAAAAAAATAATGTGTTTTTTTCTCATTCTTGCATGGGGGCATGACTGGATTAAGGACCTTAGATTGATTTAGTAACAAGTTCTAAGAGAAAGCAAGCAAAAGAAAAAGAATATTGAATATTATAAGGCTTTTTTCTAGCAAATGAATATATGCTTAGTATCAATTCTGTATCTGGTCCTCATGTCTGCATGGGGACAATCTGATAATGAGAAACTGGTTACAGCCTGGTGGAGAGTGATTGGCTGGGGGAAAAGGAAAGCAGAAATTGGCTAGGAGATAATGTTCTTTAAAAAGCATTCAGGGTTTTCCTAGCTGGGAGAGTTATAAAGATAAGACAAAACCAGTTAGCACTTAGTAGAAGCACAGGCTGCACCATGCATCTATGCATGGTAACCTTTCTTTTAGTTTAACTCAGGTTTGTGAGTGTGACTGTCACTTTGGGACATTTGTTCTTATTAGGAGGGTAACACTTCAATATTTAAAGATGTACATAGTTTTGTGTGTTAGTATTAGGTTAATAGGTTTTAGGGGTATTGGGGGTTGTTTGTTTTTTATTTGAGGGCTTTCAATAAACTAAAAAAGTTTTGTAAGATATGACATAGGTTCAAATGGATATGACAAGAAACAACTTTATAAAAGTTCAACCTGCCAAGCAGTGTATGCATGTAACACAAAAGCTTGAGCTAGACATTTAACAAAAAAAGGTATTATACATAAAAGGTAGAAATAATTACTTTTTAATACAATGATGCTTTCTGTAATGTCTTTAAATGTCAATTGTCTCACAGATAAATATGCAAAGGAAATAGTGAACTATATTAAAACTGTAGAGTGCAAATAGCTATGTGGCAGGTGACATACTTGGAAAGAAATGAACATGTAAATTTGATAAAGAAAGGTTTTCAGGATGGTTATTCAGCAGAATATTTGGGACAAAGAAAAAGAGGAGTACTTATATTAATTGCAAGAGGAGCTCCAACAGTGCTAGAAGAGGATACAAAAGATAATAACGGCACATTTCTAGTGCTAAGGGAGTACTGGCAAGGGAGGAGGATTGCGCTGACATGGATTTATATTCCACCCAAAACTGTTATAATAGGGCTTAAAATTTTCTGAGAGATATAATCAGTTTTCAGCAAGGAATATTACTGATTGATGGGGACTGGAATTTGATTTGCAGCAGTGAAGATGTGTCTGGGGTGCCCAGGAGGGAAAGTATAACAAAGGAGGGTAGACAGAGTTTACATTTCACTGGAACACGTGCATTTAATTAAAGGTCTTGATACATACACAATAACTATTTCAGATCATGTGACAGTAATAACTAAAATAAAAACACAGGGTAATGAAATAAAAATGAGACACTGGCACTTTCCCACCTATCTGCTGAAAAGAGTGGAATTTAAGGACTAGGTAGTGAAAATTATTCAGGAGCTATTCAAGAGGATAAAAATTTCTTCTGAAAATATAGCTAGGGAGTTGGATGAAATTAAGATGGAGTTTAAAAATAGGGTAGAAATCAAAGAAAGAGAGCTATGGTTAAGAAGTAAAAAGTATTCTTTAGAGGGCCTGACAAATGTTAAAGTATTGCAGAATAGGGGGGAATCTCCTAGAATAAGAATAAGATCACCTGCAGAATGCTAGGCAGAAAATAAGCGATTACTTTGATAATATGCATGAGTTTAGAAAGATTGCTGTTAAGCAACTGTTTTTTGATAATAATACTAGAGCATAAAAACTTTTAGCACAACTACTCAGGCAACAGAAAGTAGAAAGGGCTGTCAACAAGTTTAGGAAGCCTATAAGGAAGGTAAAAATATATCCTATAGAGGTATTAGAGATATGTTGGAAAGTCTATGAAAGTCTATATAAAGCAGAGAAATATGGAAATCAAAAAAAGATATAAATGGAAATGTTTATGGAAGAATTAAGTATGCCAAGGGCAGAGGTAGATGAGCCTCAATTATTAATGGTTAGGAGAGGAGATAAAATTGTGCTGTATAACCAATCTACAAGAATGTCCCCAGGAATAGATGGTATTCCTATGAAAGTTTGGAGGGAAAAAACTGATAAAGATCTCGAAGGTTTTGTTTTACTGTATTTTAAGAGGAGAAGGAGAACCGACATCCTGTAAGAAAGCAGTGGTAGCTGTAATACCCAGAGAGGGCAAAGATCCATCAGCTCCAGCTCCATACAGGCCCATTCCAATGCTGAACCATGACTATAAAGTGATAATGTCTATAATGGCTAAAAGAATGGCAAAACTAATGCCAAAATTGATAAATATGGATCATTGTTTTTTTTTGGAGGGGAGGCAAACATTTAACAACATTAACAGAACACTGATGATCCAGAGGGAAGCAGAATCTAAGAAAATACTATTGTTGTTGCTGGGTCTTGATGCAGAGAAAGCATCTGACAGAGTAACCTGGGACCTTATCAGCAGGGCAATGGTGCATTTGTATTTCCTGAAAAAAATTATAAGGTTGATTAGGAGGGTATATGAGGGATCGGAGGCAAAAATTAAAGTGGGTGGAGTCCTCTCTGATAATTTCTGCTTGAGCAGAGGAACCAGGCAGGGGTGTCCTCATTCCCCTTTGTTATTTGCATTATATTTAGAACCACTGGCAAAGAAAATAAGGAACTCAGAAATTCAAGGATATAATTGGTATAGTAGTCAAGAAAAGTGGGCTCTGTTTGCAAATGATATTATCTTATATCTGAAAAGTAAAAAAGCAATCCCACAGCTGGGATGAAATTATCACACCAATACACAGGGAATAAAATCAGAATGAAAACTGAGCGACAACAAACACTGCTATGTAAAACAAACCAAAAAAGTTTTTATTATAACTTAGTAAGCACTTTCACATTGACTTCAGCGCTTCACCAAACTTTAAAAATACACAATCCACCCTCTGTAACCACTCCCTTGCTCCAAATAACCTGGTTATATATAATGAACGTCATTAATGCTTTTCATTATACTCAACTAGGATCGCTTGTTTGTGTGTTTCAATAAAGGATATTCCATTTTAACTCAACTGTGGACTACCTACTATTTTATTATTTTGTAGTACATATTTTAAAATTTGAATTTTATTAGTGAGCTAGGTGCATAACATATTTCAAGGAGTGAATTTCACACACTCCACACTGAGAAATTTCTGCTTGATTTGTTTTAAAAATTGGATTCACATTGTACTGTGAGTCCCTGGAAGGACTTTTCTTTTCTTTTCAGGTTATAACTGTTCACTCTATGCCACCAAAAGTATTTTCAGTCTTTAACTACTAACTTTAGAAAAATACTAACTCTAGAAAACTGTTATTTTTCCAAGACTGACACTGAAAGAACAGCATGTTAATCTTGCCTTTAACTCTGTCAATTAATGTGAATTTTGTTTTTAAACTTTTTGATAAAATGTATTTACTAACTGGGGTTTGGGAATTGTCTGTTGCTTTAAATGTTTTAGTAATATTTATGTCATTTAGATGGTCTGCACACTGTTAAATGTTGGAGGGCTGTGGTACATTATAGCGGGCCAGCCTAAACAATTTATATTTCTCACAGTCAGCAGCATTTTGCAAGGGTTTGTCCTGACAAATTTTGTACTTGGCAAAGGAAACATGATCATTTTCTTGTGATAATGTGGTCCTTCTTATAGTAGATGTGGGATGCATGTAATTTCTAGCTAGATCGTCCCCTTAAATGGACATATGAATAGGTTCATAGGTTCATAGGTTCATACTAGGCTATCTGCCCTAGGGCATTTATAAGCCTAGCCAGAATGTGTTTGGCTTTTGCCACCCATTTTAAATTTATTTTGCTATGCCCTTTTTCGAGGTTAGTATACTGTGCCTCTGTCTAACAGTGACACAGAAGTGATACCCAGGGTAAACCTATGATCTCCCATCCACTCATCAAGATTCCTCTTGAAGAGAGTCAATGAGGGACTCTGCCTAATCTGGACTGGGATTTTATTCCAGAGGAAGGGAGCCTCTGGGTTATGAATCTGTCCCTCCAGCATGTCCTATTTATTTCAGTACTGAGGTTCAAGTCTCTCGAGCGTAGCTCGATGAGATTTGGATTTTCTGAGGTGCAGCATGTCCATTAATTCCGGGTTGGACATGGCTTTATATGTCAGGCACAGATTGTCTCTGAACAGGCGGTATGCCACTGAGTAGAGCTGGAGTTTCTTTAACAGGGCAGCATATGGCATCTGTTTGAGCCCTTTGATCCTCTTGGTGAGGTACTTTTGGGGTCTTTCCAGTTGCTGCAGGTGTCTGGTAAGGTACATCCCAAAAGGGGCATTGTACTCAATTATGGGCCTGATGAGGGATGAGTAAAGAGGCACGATGACCTCCCCTGATCTAGATGTGAATCCCTTCATGATTAGATGGGCTATATAAAATGTTTTTCTAACCACTTTGGCCATGTGGTTGTCAAATGAGAGATTGCTATCAACTTGGGTCCCCAGGTCCCTAATTACTTCTGTATTTAATGGATTACCACCTATGTGGTAATTTGTGGGCACTTTGTTTTTGCCAAAGGGGATGACTATACACTTTTTGGCATTTAGCTTGATGCCATGGCTCTGTCACCAGTTGTCTGTTTCTATGAGGCCCTTTTGGAGGATGCTTGTGTCGGCTGGAGAGTCAATTATGGTGCCCAGTTTGCAGTCATCTGTGAACTTGGTCAGCCACAGTCCTTCCATGTTGGCCTGTACCTCTGAGAAATATATACCAAACAAGAGAGGTCCCAGGACTGAGCCTTGTGGGACACCACTTGTAACTGGTTTGGAGTCTGACATGGCTCCAGCAATTCTAACCATGTGGGTTCTGTCCTTGAGCCAGTTTGCAATCCATCTAGTGACATAGGGGTTTATATTTAAACTGGTGAGCTTATCTATAATGCCCGAGTGGGGTATTGTATCGAAGGCTTTTGCGAGGTCCAGGTAGGCTGTGTGGACCACCTTCCCCTCGTTAATGGCCTTGGTGACTGTTTCATAGGTTCATAGGTTCATAGGTTCATACTAGGCTATCTGCCCGAGGGCATTTTTAGCAGCCTAGCTAGTAGGCTTGCTGTGCCACCCCTTAGTATGTATAACTATACCCATTATTTTGCTGTGCTGCTGTGCAGCTGTGAGTGACACAGAAAGAAATCAACCAGGTTTAAGAGGCAGGATCTGCCCTTAACAAAGCCGAACTGGGTAGGATCCAGTGTCTGTAGGTCCCCAATATCTTTATTTATGAGGTCCATGATGATCCTTTCCATAGCTTTGCAGACCAAGCTAGTCAGGCTTATGGGGCGATAGTTTCCAGGATCTGTTGAGGCACCACCTTTATGGAGAGGGACCACTGTTGCTGTACACCACTCTTTGGGCACATATCCTGTAGTAAGGCTGAGATTGAACAGTAGTTTTATGTTTGGGTTTAGCTCTTCTTGGAGTTCATGTAGGACGCAGCCCGGGACACCATCTGGTCCCATTGATGCTGTGTTTTTTGCTTTGGAGAGGGCGGCTCTTACCTGAGCATCTGAGATGTCAGGGGGGCAGCACCCTGCTGGGATAGATATTTGCCCTTTTGGTGGGAGAAGTTTGCGCTGAACCTGTCAGCTAGGATGTTGGCAATGTCTGTGGGTTCAGTGTATTTTTGTCATTTTGGACTAATTCTGAGCATATCTGGGAATTACCACCCAGGTTCCTAACATAACTAAAGAAAGCCTTGTGATTATCCTTAGTGTCCTGTGCAATTTTTCTCTCAAAGCTGGCCTTAGACAATTTTATGAGTGCCCATAGTTTTTGCTAATACTGATCAGTGATGCCTTCCCTTTTGGGATTTTGCTCTATCATTTAGTAGCTTCCTCCTTCTATTGTATAGTTTGTTTATGGCTGGGATCCACCAGACAGGACGCCTGCCTTTGGAGGTTCGGCTCTTGGTTTCATTTGGGATCGCATGATCCATGCATTCCTGAAGGTGTTCATAGAATGCATTTATAAAGGATTCTGCAGTCTGGGCCATATTTTCCACAGGCCCTGGGGCTTTGAAGGATTCCACCTCGGTTTTGAGGAGTGTGAAATTTACTTTAGAGAAGTTTTTCACTGTGGTTTTCTGGGCAGGGGTGGGGTCGGGATGTGAATATCCAGTAAGATTAGTTTATGGTCTGATCTTACCAGTGAGGGATACACTTCTGGTCTGGAGCATAGAGTCCCCATGTTGGTGATGATCAGGTCCAGTATGTTTTCCCTCTTGTGGGAGTGGTAACAAGTTGTTCCATAGCATTTGAGTTTATAAATTCTAGGAACCTTTGGGCTAGGGTGTTGGAGCTAGAGTAATGCTCCCAGTCTATGTTTGGGTAGTGGAAGTCGCCCAATATAATGGTGTTTGGAGAGACCTTCATATTTTCCAGTGTTCTCAGAAAGGCCAAGTGGGGTTCCTGGGTTTGGGAGGGTGGTCTGTAGCAGGCTATAAACTGGAAGGCAGTTTTACCCACTGTTAGTTGCACATGGATAGTCTCTGATGCTTCGTGCTTTGCCACCAACCTGGAGGTGTGGGTATCTTTGATGAATATCGATACTCCTCCTCCTTTTCTGGTTTGGTCCAAGTTTTGGGGCCGAAAAGCATGGTATGAGGTATAACCTGGTAGTGCTGGCTGCTCTCGGGAGCCCTGAATCAGGTTTCTGTTACTGCACAGATATTGATGCTCTCCATGCTAAGGAGAGTTTCGAGTGCGTGCATCTTGAGGTTTAGACTTCTGGCATTGAGTAGCATTACTCTTAGTTTCTTATCCCTTGTGATACCTATAGAGGTGGGTTTGTCTTTTGAGCCTTGCCTAAAAAAGGCACTATGGGGGTAGCAAGAGCCTTTGCCAATATCCGAAAGCCCAGGGGTGACAGGTGCAAGCCATCCCTAGCGAAGCATCGTGGCTTGTCAAGCATATCATCCCTAGCTGACAGGCATTGGATCCCCTTTGAATGACACCAGTACTTAAGCCAGTTGTTGAAATTGATCATCTTGTCTTCATATTGTGGCATCATTCTTGGTGAGGGTAAGATGCTACTCAAGGTCAGGGTCATACCGGCCTGGGCTACATGCTCAGAGAGCTCCTTTATGTCTCTTTTCATGTAGTCCAGGGAGGTACATCTCAGGTCATTCACACCAGCATGGACAATGACTGAGTCATATTTGTACTTGGCTTGGAGTGACCTGAGTGCTTGTGTTATGTGGCGGATCCTAGCACCCGACAGGCTGCTCACCGTGACCCTCTCCTTGTTCAGCCTGATGAGCGGGACTTCAGTGTGCCTGACGATAGAGTCACCTATTACAAGTGTATCAGGTGTGTTGTTTAGTCTTAAGGGCTGTGACTGTTCGGCACACTGGCTTTGTGAGATATGTGTTGCACATGTTTTGTTTTGGGGTAGCGGTTGCTTGGGTGTCTGCTTTGGAGGTCTCTGCTGCTTAGGCAGATCTTTATTTAGAGCCTCCGAGTATGTTTTTGTGTGATTATGTGTTTGATTTGCTGTCGTGGTAGGTCTATGTGAGACTGGAATTGTAGTCAGTGTGGTTTCCTTCTCCTCCTGACTGGTTATGCCAGTACTGAGTTGAGAGAGCTTAGCCTCCAGTTTGGCTATATGGTTGCATCTCTCACATGTGTTGGAATTTGTTGGAAGGAGGAGAGGGTTGTCTGTGTACATGAGGCAGTTGTAACATTGCCTCAAGATTCCCAGATTCACCAGCTGGACCGGAGAGGAGATTGACAACTGACCTTTGGACATGCTAGAATAATAGAATAGAAGAGAAACAAAAATAATAATAGAAGAGAAACAGATCCCTGAAAGGGGAAGGTGATGATTGCTATTGCAGACCCGATTGTAGCTGTGATAACTAGAGTTGCCCAACAGAACAACACCATAATTCCCTTCTGTTTTGATCTCTACAGAGGAGACTGATTGTGTGGGACATTCTGTTGGCTTTGTTGTTTTGGGGGAAAGTGAGGAAGTTAGTTCTGCTATAGACAATTCTTTTAAGAATATTTTAAGGGATGGGAGAAAGATGAAATACAAATATGGTAAACAACATGAATAAATATGTTAAGGTTTTTGTCTTTTAAATGTTAACAGTTAAAAGGCAAAATAATGGCTGTTGGTTGTTAATCGGTTGAAGGCTGATGGATGTAGCTTTTCTTCAGTATATCTGTTTTCCTCAGTTCAGGAGCAGGATAGGTTATGACAAGTTGCAGGTGGGCAGGGATTTTTTTATTTTTTGCTTTTAGAGACTCTTATGACATTCAAATTTGGGTTATTAATGCTGCTGAGATTGTGGATTGTGAGGTTGAGGTAGGTGGTCATTTGTTGATGGATTATAGTTTGTGGTCACCCTTTTTTCACTGTTGACTCTGAATGCCCTAGAGGAGGAGACTTCCCATCCAGATGATTTGAAAACATTAGGGCATTATGCTCAGTCAGGAGGTTCAGAGCTACATATAGTGGATGTAATTGTTCCCTGGTTTCTCTTTTATCAAGATAAATGAGGATGTGCATTTTTTAATGGATCGTTTCTGTGTAGTTGATGCTGTTTGAAATATATGCATATGGGTGATATTGGCTGTGGAAATTATTGGCTAGTACTATATAGATGGTTTCTGTCAATCCTTGACTGGTTCTCTGGATCATCTGACATTATGGGGTGTCTGTTTTACTGTTTGCTTGAATAGGACTGTAAGAGGTATTTTTTTAAGATTTCTACTTGTTCAATATTAGTATAACTGTTATTTTAAGGCTATACGAGAATCATTCTGGGGATGCGTGATTTTTTTTTTTATGATTGCTGGACTTTTTTAGAGGGTTGTTTTTAAATATATACCTACAAACTCACTTTGTTTTGAGGCAGCATCACTTAGACCTTGCCAAGTGTGAGTAGAAAAGCTTGGGTAGGCTATCTGCTAAGTCGGAGGTAGGTAACTTGGTGAGCAGGAAATTCGAGGCTAAGCAGGTGTTGAAAGATAGACATATGCACCCTCATAAGAAATATAAGTTACAGTGGTATAATTGTGTTGGAGAGAAGCAGCAGCTATATCTGTTATTGTGTCAGTAGAAATAAAACAGAGAGCAGTAGCATATGGCTAGTTTATTTATGGAGCCATAAGAAGCTGCATCAGGATGGACAGGGTGCAACCTTTCTTATAGAACAATATTGTTGGATTCATTTGCTTTGTGGGATGTGTTGGAGCTTTACTGAGCATGAGCTGTTTTCTCTGTGCTCCTGGTACCCTTTTGCAGTTTGATTGTGCTTTGGCTGTTTATTATAAGAGTATTTATAAGGCTCTAATTGGTTTGACAGTGCCTTTTATGCCACTTCGGATTGGCAGCAGCTTTTAGTGCCATTGCAGGATTTTACCAAATGGTTACAGGTTACAGATGCTTCTAAGGAGAGGTTATGTGGAGGGGTTTTATATTTTTGAAGAAAAAAGATGCAAGTAGTTTTTTGCATTATCATAGCGAAAATTCTTTGTTGCGTATAGATTACTAAATGTTTGGCTTTGATTGTGTTGCATACATTGGTACTTCATTTGGTGGTAGTTTGGGGGAGGATATTAGTGGAGTAGAAATTATAAAGACACATTATACATTATGGTGAGTCAAAAAATGACAGATTATATTGGTGGATACTAGAGAATGTTGTTTGCCGAATCATGGCTGGGAAAAGTCCTTTGGTCACATCTTTCATTTGGCAATTCAGAATACTTTGTTGCTTTTGCATGCTGATGTATGCTATGTCAGTTTTATTAAGGAGATTAATGTTTTTCATCATTTATTCCCTTCATAAATAATTGGGTGACACAGGTTTGACCATTTCAGAGACCTTTATGCCCTTTTTGCATGTTTTTTTTGTATTCATGTATCACGTATTCAGGTACAGGGTATATTGCTTACTTGCAGGTGGAGTCTAATGCCTGATGTTGTTGTAGTACCAGCCATTTTGGGTTTTTGCTGCTAAGGATGTCTCTGATAAGTAGCATTTAGTGGATGTTGTTTGTAGGACGTATAGAGTTGGCATGATATTGATAATTCATTGGGTCTTTTCTTCACTGTACATGTGCTTTGTTTTTTGAAAATGGAGGTTGCAAAAAAAGGAGGTTCCTTTTTGCATGTCAATATGAATGTTTTTTTAATAAAAAAGGAGGTTCCTTTTTGCATGTCAGTGTGAATGTTTTTAACAGAAATACCTGAAGAGGAAAATGAAATTGGTGCATCAAATGTTTGCTAGGAAAGCTTGCTATGTTAAAGTGGGCCATGATTTCTCTTTGGAGCAGAGTTTGAAATTTTGTGACCCTTCTACTTGACTGTTTGCTAAGAGAATAATGTCTAGGATCTTACCTGACAGTAAGTTGTATGACTTCTTTTGTAAGTTGTTGCATAAAAAGATTCTGCTTAAGGCTACTATTCACTGTAAAGATTTTACAGAACAAAACTGTGATTTTAAAGATTGTCAGGGGTATAAGACACAATACAACATTTTTTTATTGATTGCCTTAGATCCAAAGATGTCAAAAAACATTGATTTCCTGCCTTCATTCTGCCCTTTACTGTTTTACATTTGAATATGGTTTGTTTGGGAAAAACTTGCAGGGGTGGTGGGGACTGGAACAAAACATATGATGCTGCACTTATATGCATTCTTTGGAAACTCTGGATGGCCCATTATGATCTCTTATTGTGTAACAAAATTTTGTATTTTTTTTCTGATATTCTATCAATTTATTACTATGCAAAGCTTCTTTGCCCCCCCCCCCGGAACCAGGCCTAGTGGCTCCTCTACCTGCATCCAATCAGCCCATTTGTTCTGTGGTACAGGCAGTTGGGAATACCTGGGCAAGGTGAGAACCCTACAGCTCACCTGCACCTGCCTGAGTATCCCCATCTGCTCACCAACTCCATGGTGAGAGGAGGGTGATAGGGAGATGGTCAGCTTGTTGGTTCTGTATGGCAGCCTACCTTGCTGCCTGGTACAGCACCCCGCCGCCCAAATGTGGTGACTATTCTGTGCTCTGTTATGCATTGCCCTGCTGTCTTCACTGGAGAAGCATGTTCCTCATGCTGAATTCCCCTTTGCTTACTGTGTGACTCACTCACAGCAGCAGAGGCACTCTAGATATGAGTTCCATGTGGTGTAATATCTAGTGTTCATAAATGGTGTCAACCATGTGGTGAGCCAGAACCGCTTTACTACCACCCAGGATGGCAATCACTATCACCATCCCCTCACTATCATTATCTCCTGCCAGCTTATCCCTCTATGGTACAGATCCACCACCACTGCACAAAACTTCTTGGTTAAAAAATAAAAAATGCATTTTTTCTATGAATGTTGCTTAATAAAGCTGCTACTATTTGTAATAAGTACCACAGAATCATTTACAACTACCTGAGCTACCACTGAGTGAGGCAGTTGAGACCTTGATTTAATATCTCATTTTAAAGATTGTAAACAGTACCTCTCTTATAATCCACTGTGGTGTCATCATCATCATCATCACCATCGTCATCATCATCATCACCATCATCATCATCACCATCATCATCACCATCATCACCATCATCATCATCACCATCATCATCATCATCACCATCACCATCATCATCACCATCACCATCATCATCACCATCACCATCATCATCATCACCCATCATCACCATCATCATCACCATCACCATCATCATCACTATCATCATCATCACCATTACCGTCATCATCACCCATCATCACCATCATCATCACCATCACCATCACCATCATCATCATCACCATCATCACCATCACTGTCGTCATCAGCACCATCACCATCATCATCGCCATCATCATCACCATCATCATCATCACCATCACCATCATCATCATCATCACCATCATCACCATCACTGTGATCATCAGCACCATCACCATCATCATCGCCATCATCATCACCATCACCATCATCATCACCATCATCATCATCATCACCATCATCATCATCATCATCATCATCATCATCATCATCATCATCATCATCCCCTTTTTCCCATTTCCTACATGGGGCTGGGATGTTGTGTCAACTGTTGCCTTTGCTTTCTATTCAATAACACTCTTGTGCCTTTTTTGACACTCATGCCTGACTGTCAAAGGTCTTCTCTCACACAATCCACCCACCTCTTTGCTGAATACCCTTGTTTCCTTTTGCATTCTTCCTGTCTGTCCCAAATCGTCTTCACCAAATCGACTTCTGCTTTTCTGCACATGTTCCTGAACCACCTTAATCTGTTCTCTTTGACCTTTTCAGCAATTGCAGCTACTTTGGCTTGTGCCCTTACATGGTCTTTTCTTCATCTGTCCAACAGTATACATCCTACCACCCATCTCAGGCACTTTATCTCCATCACCTCCAGCTTCTTCAACTGCTCTGCATTCACAGCCCAGGTTTCTGTACCATACAGTAGTCCTGGTCACACCACTGTCTTGTACACCTTACTGTTCAGCTTCTTTGACATTCTTCTGTCATAGACTACACCTGAGACTCTATGCCAGTTGGCTGTAGCCCCTCTGATCCTAGCTTTGACCTCCTCATTCAGACTTCCCTTCTCCTCAACCACCCCTCCCAGATACTTGAAGTTTTAACCTGTTCCCCGTCTATCTCAATTCTCAGCTTCTTCTGATTTCCACAATTTGCTGCCATTACCACTGTCTTATCTGTACTTAGTTTCATTCCATGTGCCTTCAGTTTTGCATTCCATTCCCCTATCCTTTGCTGAAGTTCTTGTTCACAGTCTGCCTGTAATGTCACATTGTCTTCATACAGCAACTTTGTTAATCTGTCCCCTCCAAGCTGTTTGCTAATGTAGTCCATCACCAGTATAACCAGCAGTGGGCTCAGAGCTGAACCCTGATGCACACCAACTCACACTGACAACCCTTTTGTGAGACTAAAAATTGTTCATACTGGAGTTATTGAGTCCTTGTCCATAGCTTGCACTAATTTTACCAATGTTTCCGGGACTCTGAACCACCACAGGACTGCCCAAATCAGCTTTCTTGGACCTTGTCATATGCTTTCTCCAAGTCTAGGACTGCCCAGTTAGAGTCGTTCCTCATTTCTAGCTTATTTTCATATATCTGTTTCATTGCAAACATCAGGTCAGTTGTGCTGCATCCTGATATGAATCCAAATTGCTCATCTCCCATCTTACTTTCTACTACTCTGCATATTCGTTTATCAATCACACTTTCCAGAACTTTCATGCAATGTAACAAGAGTTTGACACCTCTGTACTATCCACATTTGTGGATGTCCCCTTTGTTCTTGTACACTGGCATGAATATTCTTCTTCTCCAGTCACCTTGGATACGCCTTTCTCTCCACACTGCTATGAGTACCCTTTAGGAGCCATTTCTCCCCATCTCACCCACCATCTTTATTATACCTGCTGTGACCTCATCTGAGCCTGCTGCTTTCCCTGACTTCATTTTTCCTTAGTGCTGTTCTTACTTCTTCTAGGGTGGGCTCATAGGATCATAGGCGGTTACTAAGCTAATGGCCCTGGGGCCCTTACAAGCCTAGCCAGGAATATATTCCCAGAAAAGAAACCTCAGTCAGCACCTGTCACCCCTGTCAATGAGGGACAAAGGTGGAACCCCAGGGACAAATTTGTGGTTTCCTATCCACTCATCAAGGTTGCACTTGAGGTTCTCTGTTTGACATGCATGGGAAGTCTATTCCAGAGACAGGGCAGCCTCTGGGAGACAAACCTATCCCTCCAGCAGGTTTTGTTGATGTTGCATATTAGATTTAGGGCTATTGATTAGGTAATGCGTGAGGAGTTAGACTTACAGATATGGAGCATCTCTAGTAGGGAAGGATCCGATATTGCCTTGTAGGTGAGACACAGATCACCTCTGAGCAATCTGTATGATACCAAGTAGACTGATAGCTAAGAGGTGATCTGTATCTCATCTACAAGGCAATATCGGATCCTGCCCTACTAGAGATGCTCCAATAGAAAATTAATCCCAAGTACATGGTGTGGGAACAGAACCCACAATCTTCTAATCTTTCTGTATCAAAGACAAGTGTGCCAAAGTCCTACTCACTTCACCCTCCTGGTCCTCCCTTCCTGTTTTTTTGCCATACCTCTAACCATGGCAACTACAAATGCTTCATGTATACCATGGTACACACTTTTAAAAACACTTTGTTTTGAGCAATAGGAAGTTGTAGAGTTTACATTTAAGGATGTGCATATTTATCATTGTTTTTGGTTATTTTTTGTTAAAAGGATTTTTTTTCACAATAGCTACTAGGTAAATTGGCTTTTGCTTAAGTCTCACATTTCATGATTTCTTTTTTTCTAGTAGAAAAACAAATATACTGTTCAGAAATATACTCTGTCTGCCGTTGAGAGGACTACAGTTGTCAGGAAGAGGGCTATCTTACAGAAGCTGGTGTATAATTACAAAAATCTCAGCTATGTCACTGGTTTCCTACCTCCTTTTCACTCATTTATTTATTTTCTTTGTCTGCTGTTTATATAAAGTCTATTGGATATTGAATTAGGTTACCCTAGGTTCATATTACTGATTGAAAATATCATGATAATGCTCTATGATTTTAAATGAGCGGATATGGATGATATATCATGTTATATTTCATTTACTTTATACAAAAATATCATTTGGAAACAATTTGCTAAAGGTTACATGTTTTTAGTTTTTTTTTGTGTGTGTGTGTGTGTGTGTGTGTGTGTGTGTGTGTGTGTGTGTGTGTGTGTGTGTGTGTGTGTGTGTGTGTGTTAATCAGTTTTTTCCATGTCTGGAAAATGCATTTCATTGTCATTAAGTATCTAAAAGTATACACATTTACGATAAGTTGTAATTTAAACTTAAATAACAATATAAAAAAGAAGCAGTATTATCAGAACACCACTCTTGTAATAGAAAAACGTGATGTGGACAACTTAAATCATCTATTGAAATTTGGAGGCAGCCTAAAGTAGTGGGGCTACGAACTTTAGAATAACAATATATATGCAAGCTTTCCAAAGAGGAGCTTTCTGACAATGATCATGTGATTAACAATTATGAATGACTACAGATGGCGTGATGATGTGATGTATATAATGATTATAGTTGGTGTGATGTATATAATGGCTAAAGATGCTGCAGTGAATATGAATATAGATGGTGTAGTGTATATAATGCCTATATATGACTACAGATGGTGTAATGCATATAATGACTATAGATGATGTAGTGTATATAATGCCTGCAGAAGGTGTGATATATATAATGACCATAGCTGATGTGATGTATATAATGACTATAGATGGTGAAATATATATATATATATATATATATATATATATATATATATATATATCTAAAATGACTATAGATGTCATGATGTATATAATAACTATAGATGGTGTGATGTATATAATGACTACCGATGGTGTGATGTATATAATAACTATAGATGGTGTGATGTACATAATGAATACCGATGGTGTGATGTATATAATGACTATAGATGGTGTAGATTGTGTGTTGTATATATGGTGTGATGTATATAATGACTATATAATGAGTATAGAAGGTGTGATTTATGTAATGACTATAGATGGTGTGATGTATATAATGACTGAATATGGTGTGATATATATAATGACTATAGATGGTGTAGATGGTGTGTTGTATACATGGTGTGATGTATATAATCACTATAAATTATGTGATGTATATAAGGACTACAGATGGTGTGATGTATATAATGACTATAGATGGTGTAGATTGTGTGTTGTATATATGGTGTGATGTATATATGGTGTGATGTATATAATGACTATAGATGATGTGATATATATATATATATATATATATATATATATATATATATATATATAATGAGTATAGAAGGTGTGATTTATGTAATGACTATAGATGGTGTGATGTATATAATGACTGAAGATGGTGTGATGTATATCATGACTACAGATTGTATAGATGGTGTTTTGTATATATGGTGTGACGTATACAATGACTATAAGTGGTGTAGATGATGTGGTGCATATACAGTATGATGCACATAATGACTACAGAGGGTGTGATGTATATAATGACTATAGCTGGTGTAGATGGTGTGTTGTTTATATGGTGTGATGTATATAATGACTATAGATGATGTGATATATATATATATATATATATATATATATATATATATATATATATATATAATGAGTATAGAAGGTGTGATTTATGCAATGACTATAGATGGTGTGATGTATATAATGACTACAGATGGTGTGATGTATATAATGACTATAGATGGTGTAGATGGTGTGTTGTATATATGGTGTGATGTATATGACTATACATAATGTGATGTATATAATGACTACAGATGGTGTGATCTATATAATGACTATAGATGGTGTAGATGGTGTGTTGTATATATGCTGTGACGTATATAATGAATATAGATGATGCAATGTATATAATGACTATAGACGGTGTACACGATGTGTTGTATATATGGTGTGATGTATATAATGACTATAGATGATGTGATGTATATAATGACTACTGATGGTGTGATGTATATAATAACTATATATGGCAAGATATATATAATGACTATAGATGGTGAGCTGTATCTAATGACTACAGATTTTGTGATGTATATAACGATTATAGATGGAGTGATGTATATAATGTCTATACATAGTGTAGATGATGTGTTATATATATATACATGGTGTGATGTTCTTAATGACTATAGATGATGTGATGTATATAATGACAACAAATGGTATGATGTATATAATGACTATAGATGATGTGATGTATATAATGACTATAGATGGTATAGATGGTGTGTTGTATATTTTGTGTGATGCATATAATGATTATAGATGATGTGATGCATATAATGACTATAAATAGTGTGATGTATATAATGACTATAGATGATGTGATATATATAATGACTACATAGGTTCATAGGTTCCTAGGTTCATACTAGGCTATCTGCCCTAGGGCATTTATAAGCCTAGCCAGAATGTGTTTGGCTTTCGCCACCCATTTTAAATTTATTTTGCTATGCCCTTTTCGAGGTTAGTATACTGTGCCTCTGTCTAACAGTGACACAGAAGTGATACCCGGGGTAAACCTACGATCTCCCATCCACTCATCAAGATTCCTCTTGAAGAGAGTCAATGAGGGACTCTGCCTAACCTGTACTGGGATTTTATTCCAGAGTGAAGGGAGCCTCTGGGTTATGAATCTGTCCCTCCAGCATGTCCTATTTATTTCAGTGCTGAGGTTCAAGTCTCTCGAGCGTGTAGCTCGATGGGATTTGGATTTTCTGAGGTGCAGCATGTCCATTAATTCTGGGTTGGACATGGCTTTATATGTCAGGCACAGATCGCCTCTGAACAGGCGGTATGCCTGATGGTGTGATGTATATAATGACTACAGATGGTGTACATGGTGTGCTGCATATATGGTGTGATGTATATAGACTATAGATCACAAGATTTATATAATGACTATAGATGGTGAGATATATATAATGACTAGAGATGGTGTGATATATATAATGACTATAGATGGTGTAGATAGTGTGTTGTATACATGGTGTGATGTATATATTTACTATAAATTATGTGATGTATATAAGGACTACAAATGATATGAAGTATATCATTATAATAGATGGTGTAGATGATGAGTTTTATATATATATATATATGGTGTGATGAATATAATGACTATAGGTAGTGTAGATGGTGTTTTGTATATATGTTGTGATGTATATAATAACTATAGATGCTGTAGATGGTGTGTTGTATATATGGTGTGATGTATATAATGACTACAGATGATGTGGTGTATAATGACTATAGATGGTGTGATGTATATAATGACTATGGATTGTGTGATGCATATAATGACTATATATGGTGTCGATGGTGTGTTGCATATATGCTGTGAAGTATATAATGACTATAGATGATGTAATGTATATAATGACTATACATGGTGTACACATTTTTTATATATATGGTGTGATGTATAAAATGACTATAGATGGTGTGATGTATATAATGACTTTAGATGGTGTGATGTATATAATGATAATAAATGGTGTAGATGGTGTGTTGTATACAAGGTGTAATGTATATAATGACTACAAATGATCTGATATATATATATATATATATATATATATATATATATATATATATATATATATATATATATAAGAACTACAGATGGTATGATGTATATCATGATTATAGATGGTGTAGATGATATGTTGTATATATGATGTGGTATACATAATGACTATAAATGGTGTAGATGGTGTTTTGTATATATGGTGTGATGTATATAATGACTATAGATGGTGTAGATAGTGTGCTGTATTTATGGTGTGATGTATATAATGACTATAGATGGTGTGATGTATATAATGAGTATAGATGGTGTGGTGTATATAAAGACTGCAGATGGTGGGATGCATATAATGACTAGTGATGCTGTAGATGGTGTGTTGTATATATTGTGTGATGTATATGACTATAGATAATGTGCTGAATACAATGACTGTAGATGATGTGATTTATATAATGACTATAGAAGGTGTGATTTATATAATGACTATAGATGGTGTAGATGGTGTGTTGTATATATGGTGTGACGTATACAATGATTACAGATGGTGTGATGTATATAATGACTACAGATGGTGTGATGGATATAATGACTATAGATAGTGTAGAGGGTGTGTTGTATATATGGTGTGATGTATATAATGACTATAGATGATGTGATGTATATATAATGCAGATCAGTAGTTCAACATCTAGACTATTAAGAACACTGCACTCGTCACACACAGACATCAAAATATATTAATTGAAAGTTGTGCCTAGGAATGGTAAACTGCTTCCATTGACTTACTTTAAACCTCTCAATATTTTCATATCCACTGAATGCACTGTTTCAGAATGTGTATCTCTGTAAATTAATTCATAACTATATAACAACTTTCATAATGGTCAGAATAGGTGAAGAAAACTGTTTACTTTGATCTTTGTTTGCATCTTAGACTAGCAAGAAATTATTTTTTGGACATTTTTACTAATCCATTTGTGTCTGGATGGTGGTAAAATTACATTACTGAAATGAGCAGTTAATAAACTGCTTTCCAAGGTTCAGGGGTTGATGTTCTTGAATTCCCTCTGCCTACTGTGTGACTTTGAACAATCATTTAAACAGGTGGTGTGATGCATATAATGACTACAGATGGTGTGATGTATATAATGACAACAGATGGTGTCATGTATATAATGACTATAGATGAAGTGATGTATATCATGACAAAAGATGGTCTGATGTATGTAATAAACATAGATGGTGTGATGTGTATAATAACTATAGATGGCGAGATGTATATAATGACTACAGATGGTGTGATGTATGTAATGACTACATATGGTGTGATGTATATAATGAGTATAGATGGTGCAGATGATGTGTTGTACATATGGTGTGATATATAATGACTGCAGAAAGTATGATGTATGTAATTCCTATAGCTAGTGTAGATGGAGTGTTGTGTATATTGTGTGATGTATATAACGACTATAGATGATTTGATGTATATAATGACTACTGATGGTGTGATATATTTAAAGATTATAGATGGAGTGATGTATATAATGACTATACATGGTGTAGATGATGTGTTACATATATGGTGTGATGTTTATAATAAGTATAAATGATGTGATGTATATAATGATAACAGATGGTTGTTGTTGTGTCTTTCGGCTTATCCCGGTTAGGGGTCGCCACAGTGGAACTCCGGTCCACTAATGTTTGGTAATGGATTTTTATGTGCCGAGTTACCAGCCCTGATGCACAACCTTCAACGAAGGCACGCCCATGATGTATATAATGACTATAGTTGTGATGTATATAATGACTATGGATGGTGTAGCTGGTGTATTTTGTGTGATGCACATACTGATTATAGATGATGTGATGTATATAATGACCAAAGATGGTGTGATGTATATTATGACTATAGATGATGTGATGTATATGATGACTATAGATGGTGTGATGTATATAATGGCTATAGATGACATGCTTTATATAATGACTATAGATGGTGAGATGTATATAATGATTACAAATGGTGTGATATATATATATAATGACTATAGATGGTGTAGATAGTGTGTTGTATACATGATGTGATGTATATAATCACTATAAATGATGTGATGTATATAAGGACTACAGATGGTTTGATGTATATCATGATTATAGATGGTGTAGATGATGTGTTGTATATATGGTGTGATGTATATAATGACTATAGGTGGTGTAGATGGTGTTTTGTATATATGGTGTGATGTATATAATGACTATTGATGCTGTAGATGGTGTGTTGTATATATGGTGTGATGCATATAATTACTACAGATGGTGTGATGTATATAATGAATATACATGGTGTGATGTATATAATGACTACAGATGGTGTGATGTATATAATGACTATAAATGTGTAGATGGTGTGTTGTATATATGGTGTTGTGTACATGACTACAGATGATGTGATATATACATAGTGACTGTATATGATGTGATGTATATAATGACTACAGATTGTATGATGTATATAATGACTATATATGGTGTAGATTATGTGTTTATATGGTGTGATGTATATAATAACTACAGAGGCTGTGAATTATATAATGACTAGAGATGGTGTAGATGTTGTGTTGTATATATGGTGTGATGTATATGACTAGAGATGATGTGATGTACTACAGATGGTGTGATGCATATAATGACTATATATGGTGTAGAACTGTAGATGGTGTGCTATGTATATGCTGTGATGTATAAAATGACTATAGTTGATGTAATGCATATAACGACTATGCATGGTGTGATGTATATAGTGACTACAGATGGTGTGATGTATAAAATTACTATAGATGGTGTAGATGGTGTATTGTATATATGGTGTGATGTATAAGACGATAGATGATGTGATGTATATAATGAATACAGATGGTGTGATGTATATGACTATAGATGGTGTAGATAGTGTGTTATATACATGGTGTGATGTATATAATGACTACAAATTATATGATATATATATATATATATATATATATATATATATATATACACACACACATATATATATATATATATATATATATATATATAAGGACAACAGATGACATGATGTATATCATGATTATAAATGGTGTAGATGATATGTTGTATATATGATGTGATATATATATATATATATATATATATATATATATATATATATATATATATATAATGACTATAGATGGTGTAGATGGTGTTTTGTATATATGGTGTGATGTATATAATGACTATAGATGGTGTAGATGGCGTGTTGTATAAATGGTGTGATGTATATGACTATAGATGATGTGATGTATATAATGACTGTAGATGATGTGATATATACAATGACTACAGATGGTGTGATGTATATAATGACTATAAATGGTGTAGATGATGTGGTTCATATACAGTGTGATGCACATAATGACTACAGAGGGTGTGATGTATATAATGACTATAGATGGTGTAGATGGTGTGTTGTATATATGGTGTGATGTATATAATGACTATAGATGATGTGATATGGGAAGTCTCTGAGACAGGAATCTATCCCTCCAGCAAGTTCTGTTTATTGTGGTGATAAGGTTTAGGTCGCTAGAGTGTGTAGCTCGAAGGGATGGGGATTTCTTTACGTGGAGCATGTCCAACAGCTCTGGGTTTGACATAGCTTTGTATGTTAGGCAGAGATCACCTCTGAGTAGACAATATGCGACAGAGTAAAGCTGGAGTTTTTTGAGACGATCTGCATAGGGCATCTGTTTGAGACCGGTAATCCTCTTTGTGAGGTATTTCTGTGGCCTTTCCAGTTGTTGTAGATGCCTTGTGAGGTACATACCAAAAGGGGCATTATACTCTATAATGGGTCTAATGAGTGATGAGTAGAGGGAATCAATGACCTCTTTTTTCCTGGATGAGAAACCTTTTGTGATGAGGTGTGCCATGTAGAAGTATTTCCTGACTACTGTGGCGATGTGATTATCAAAGGAGAAACTACTGTCCACCTGTGTCCCAAGGTCTCTTATCACGTTCGGTGTTAAGTAGACTACCGCCTATGTGGTAGTTCATGGGTAAAGAGTTTTTCCAAAAGGGATGACAATGCACTTTTTGGCATTGAGCTTGAGGCCATGGCTTTGACACCAGGCATCTGTCTCAGTGAGGCCCTTTAGTAGGATGGCCACATCATTAGGAGATTTGATTATGGCTCCTAGTTTGCAGTCATCTGCGAACTTTGTTAGCCAAAGACCTTCTGTGTTAGCCTGTACTTCAGAGAAGTAGATACCAAACAGGAGAGGACCTAGGACTGAACCCTGTGGTACTCCACTTGTCACTGGTCTGAAGTTGGATTTAGAGTCTGCTACTTTCACAGTGTGGGTTTGGTCAGTTGGCAACCCATCTTGTGACATAGGGATTTATACCTAGTTTAGTGAATTTGTCTATAATTCCAGAGTGGGGGATGGTGTTGAAAGCCTTGGCAAGATCTAGATAGGCTGTGTGTTCCACTTTACCCTCATCTACAGCTTTGGTGACCGCTTCAAAGAAGTTTACCAGGTTTAGGAGACATGATCTGCCTTTTACAAACCCGAACTTGGTAGGGTCCAGAGTTTGGAGATTACCAATGTCATTGTTTATAAGTTCCATGATGATACGCTCCATAGCCTTGCAGACCAGGCTCGTCAGGCTAATGGGGCGGTAGTTCCTGGGGTCCATGGTGGCTCCCCCTTTGTGGAGTGGGATAACCATTGCTGTGCGCCATTCAGTAGGCACAATGCCTGAGGTGAGGCTATGATTGAACATGGTACTTAGGTGGGGTGCCAGTTCATTCTGTAGTTCATATAGAACACAGCCTGGGATGCTGTCAGGTCCCATGGATGCTGTGTTCTTGGCTTTGGAAAGTGTGTTTTTACCTGTGCAGCCATGATTACAGGTACTTTGCATTCTTCCGGCATAGAGATGGGCCCTTTAAGGGATGAGAGAGGGGTAAAGTTAGCACTGAACCTATCTGCCAGGATGTTGGCAATATCAGTTGGTTCTGTATATTTGGTGCCATTGTGCTGTAAATCAGAGCAGATCTGAGTGTTGCCATTGAGATTCTTGACATAGCTATAGAATGCTTTGTGGTTGTCTTTAGAATAAGTGGTGATTTTGTTTTCGTAACTAGCTTTGGAGGATTTTATGAGGGATCTCAGCTTCTTACTGAGGCTGACCTCCAATCATGGGATTTTATTCTTTTTTGCAACAGTTTCTTTCTTCTGTTGTAGAGTTTGTTTATAGCAGGGGACCACCAGATTGGCTTCCTTTTTTTGAAGGATAGCATCTTGGTTCTGTTAGGGATTGCACGATCCATGCACTCGTGTAAGTGCTTATAAAGTGCAATTGTATAGGATTCAGCAGTTGTATCTCTATTGTCCATCAGCATGGGTGTCGTGAAGTTCATCACTTCTGTCTTAAGAAGTGTGAAGTTAGCTTTGGAGAAATTTTTTACGGAGGTTTCCCTAATGGGAGGTGGGGCTGGGATGTGCATGTCTAAGGTGATTTGCTTGTGGTCAGATTTGACCAACAAGGAATTGACCTCTGGTGTGGAACACTAGTTGTCCATGTTGGTAATGACCAGGTCTAGGATATTGCTGCCCCTGGTGGGGGTTGGATAAGTTGATCCAAGGCATTGGAATTTATGAATTCCAGAAAACGTTGACCACAAGAGTTGGTACATGAGTAGTTTTCCCAGTTAATGGTGGGGTAATTGAAATCGCCCAATATTAGGGTATTGGGTTGTACCCTAATATTTTCCAGTGTATCAAAAAATGAGGAGTGGGAATCCTGGGGCATGGTGGGGGATCTGTAGCAAGCTACAATTTGCATTGTGGTCTTGCCCAGAGTTAGATGCACTTGGATAATCTCAGATGCATTATGCTGAGCAACTAGCCTGGAGGTGTGGATATCCTTAATGAATATGGACACGCCTCCACCTTTAGTGCTTCGGTCCAAGTTAGGTGGCCGAAAGGTGTGGTATGAATTATAGCCTGGTAATGCAGGGGTGCTCTCTGGAGCCTTGAACCAGGTCTCTGTCAATGCACAGATGTCGATGTTCTCCATTTTAAGGAGTGCCTCGAGTGAGTGCATTTTGAGGTTTAGACTTCTAGCATTGAGTAGCATTACCCTCAGATTTTGCTTGCTTGTACCTGTTACAGTGGTGAATTTGTCATTTGAATCTTGCCTAAAAAAGGCACTATATGGATGGCAAGAGCCTTAGCCAGTATCCAGAATCCCAAGGGCGACAGGTGCAGGCTATCTCTGGCAAAGCATCATGGTTTGTCGATCATGTCATCCCAGGCAGACAGATACTGGATCCCCTTAGAATGACACCAGAAGCTTAGCCAATTGTTGAAGTCAATCATTTTGTCCTTGTACTGTGGTATCATTCTCAGTGATGGCAGGATGCTACTCAGGGCTAGGGTCATACCTCCTTGGGCTACAGATTGTGTGATTTATGTAATGACTATAGATGGTGTGATGTATATAATGACTATAGATGGTGTAGATGTTGTGTTGTATATATGGTGTGATGTATATGACTATAGATGATGTGATGTATATAACGACTACAGATGGTGTGCTGTATATAATGACTATAGATGGTGCAGATGGGGTGTTGTATATATGCTGTGATGTATAAAATGACTATAGATGATGTAATGTATATAACGACTCTAGATGGTGTGATGTATATATTGAATACAGATGGTGTGATGTATATTATGACTATAGATGGTGTAGATGGTGTGTTGTATATATGCTGTGATGTATAAAATGGCTATAGATGATGTAATGTATATAACGACTATAGATGATGTGATGTATATAGTGACTACAGATGCTGTGATGTATATAATGACTATAGATGATGTGATGTATATAATAACTGTAGATGGAATGATGCATATAATGACTATAGATGGTGTGACGTATATAATGACTATAGATGGTGTAGATGGTGTTCTGTATATATGGCGTGATGTATATAATGAATATAGATGGTGTGATGTACATAATGAATATAGATGATGTAGATGGTGTGTTGCACATATGGTGTGATATATATATATATAATGACTATAGATGGTGTGATGTATATAATGTCTATAGATGGTGTGGTGTATATAATGACTATAGATGGTGTAGATGGTGTGTTGTATAGATGTGATGAACATGTGACTATGATGGTGTGATGTATATAATGACTACAGATAGTGTGATGTATATAATGACTATAGATGGTGTGATGTATATAATGACTATAGATAATATGTATATAATGACTATAGATTGTGTGATGTATATAATGACTATAGATGGTGTGATGTATATAATGACTATAGATGGTGAGATGTATATAATGATTACAGATGATGTGATGTATATAAGGACTACTATGATGTATATTATGATTATAGATGGCGTAGATGATGTGTTGCATATATGGTGTGATGTATATCATGACTATAGATTGTATATATGGTGTTTTGTATATATGGTGTTTTGTATATATGGTGTGATGTAAATAATGACTATAAATGGTGTAGATGATGTGGTGCATATACAGTGCGATGCACATAATGACTACAGATGCTGTGATGTATATAATGACTATAGATGGTGTAGATGGTGTGTTGTATATATGCTGTGATGTATATAATGACTATAGATGATGTAATATATATAATGACTATTGATGGTGTACATGGTTATATATATGGTGTGATGTATATAATGACTATAGATGATGTGATGTATATAATGACTGCAGATGGTGTGATGTATATAATGACTATAGATGGTGTCATGTATATAATGACTATAGATGGTGTAGATAGTGTCTTGTATACATGGTGTGATGTATATAATGACTACAAATGATCTGATATATATATATATATAAATATATATATATATATATATATATATATATATATATATATGATATATATAAGGACTACCGATGGTATGATGTATATCATGATTATAAATGGTGTAGATGATATGTTGTATATATGATGTGATATATATATAATGACTATAGATGGTGTAGATGGAGTTTTTTATATATGGTGTGATGTATATAATGACTATAGCTGGTGTAGATGGTGTGTTGTATATATAGTGTGATGTATATAGTGACTACAGATGGTGTGATGTATATAATGACTATAGATGGTGTGATGTATATAAAGACTGCAGATGGTGGGATGCATATAATGACTATAGATGGTGTGTTGTATATATTGTGTGATGTATATGACTATAGATAATGTGATGAATATAATGACTACAGATGATGTGATTTATATAATGACTATAAGGTGTGATTTATATAATGACTATAGATGGTGTAGATGGTGTGTTGTATATATGGTGTGATGTATACAATGATTACAGATGGTGTGATGTATATAATGACTACAGATGGTGTGATGGATATAATGACTATAGATAGTGTAGATGGTGTGTTGTATATCTGATGTGATTTATATTATGACTGCAGATGGTGTGATGTATATAATGACTATAGATGATGTGATGTATATATAATGCAGATCAGTAGTTCAACATCTAGACTATTAAGAACACTGTGATGTCACACACAGACATCAAAATATATTAATTGAAAGTTCTCCCTACTAATGGTAAACTGCTTCCATTCCCTTACTCTAAACCTCTCAATATTTTCATATCCACTGAATGCACTCTTTCAGAATGGTATCTCTGTAAATTAATTCATAACTATATAACAACTTCATAATGGTCAGAATAGGTGAAGAAAACTGTTTACTTTGATCTTTGTTTGCATCTTAGACTAGCAAGAAATTATTTGTTTGGACATTTTTACTAATCCATTTGTATCTGGATGGTGGTAAAATTACATTACTGAAATGAGCAGTTAATAAACTGCTTTCCAAGGTTCAGGGGTTGATGTTCTTGAATTCCCTCTGCCTACTGTGTGACTTTGAACAATCATTTAAACAGGTGGTGTGATGCATATAATGACTACAGATGGCGTGATGTATATAATGACAACAGATGGTGTCATGTATATAATGACTATAGATGAAGTGATGTATATCATGACAAAAGATGGTCTGATGTATATAATAAACATAGATGGTGTGATGTGTATAATAACTATAGATGGAGATGTATATAATGACTACAGATGGTGTGATGTATGTAATGACTACATATGGTGTGATGTATATAATGAGTATAGATGGTGCAGATGATGTGTTGTACATATGGTGTGATATATAATGACTGCAGAAAGTATGATGTATGTAATTCCTATAGCTAGTGTAGATGGAGTGTTGTGTATATTGTGTGATGTATATAACGACTATAGATGATTTGATGTATATAATGACTACTGATGGTGTGATATATTTAAAGATTATAGATGGAGTGATGTATATAATGACTATACATGGTGTAGATGATGTGTTACATATATGGTGTGATGTTAATAATAAGTATAAATGATGTGATGTATATAATGATAACAGATGGTTGTTGTTGTGTTTACATTATCGGTTAGAAGTGCATACAGTGGAACTCGGTCCACTAATGTTTGGTAATGGATTTTTATGTGGTTACCAGCCTGATGCACAACCTTCAGCGAATGCCCATGATGTATATAATGACTATAGTTGTCATGTATATAATGACTATGGATGGTGTAGATGGTGTGTTGTATATTTTGTGTGATGCACATACTGATTATAGATGATGTGATGTATATAATGACTAAAGATGGTGTGATGTATATTATGACTATAGATGATGTGATGTATATGATGACTATAGATGGTGTGATGTATATAATGGCTATAGATGACATGATTTATATAATGACTATAGATGGTGAGATGTATATAATGATTACAAATGATGTGATATATATATATAATGACTATAGATGGTGTAGATAGTGTGTTGTATACATGATGTGATGTATATAATCACTATAAATGATGTGATGTATATAAGGACTACAGATGGTTTGATGTATATCATGATTATAGATGGTGTAGATGATGTGTTGTATATATGGTGTGATGTATATAATGACTATAGGTGGTGTAGATGGTGTTTTGTATATATGATGTGATGTATATAATGACTATAGATGCTGTAGATGGTGTGTTGTATATATGGTGTGATGCATATAATTACTACAGATGGTGTGATGTATATAATGAATATAGATGGTGTGATGTATATAATGACTACAGATGGTATGATGTATATAATGACTATAGATGTGTAGATGGTGTGTTGTATATATGGTGTGATGTACATGACTACAGATGATGTGATATATACATAATGACTGTAGATGATGTGATGTATATAATGACTACAGATTGTATGATGTATATAATGACTATATATGGTGTAGATTATGTGTTTATATGGTGTGATGTATATAATAACTACAGAGGCTGTGAATTATATAATGACTGGAGATGGTGTAGATGTTGTGTTGTATATATGGTGTGATGTATATGACTAGAGATGATGTGATGTATGTAATTACTACAGATGGTGTGATGTATATAATGACTATATATGGTGTAGATGGTGTGCTGTGTATATGCTGTGATGTATAAAATGACTATAGTTGATGTAATGCATATAACGACTATACATGGTGTGATGTATTTAGTGACTACAGATGGTGTGATGTATAAAATGACTATAGATAGTGTAGATGGTGTGTTGTATATATGGTGTGATGTATAAGACGATAGATGATGTGATGTATATAATGAACACAGATGGTGTGATGTATATGACTATAGATGGTGTAGATAGTGTGTTGTATACATGGTGTGATGTATATAATGACTACAAATGATATATATATATATATATATATATATATATATATATATATATATATATATATATATAAGGACAACAGATGACATGATGTATATCATGATTATAGATGGTGTAGATGACATGTTGTATATATGATGTGCTATCTATCTATCTATATATATATATATATATATATATATATATATATATATATATAATGACTATAGATGGTGTAGATGGTGTTTTATATATATGGTGTGATGTATATAATGACTATAGATGGTGTAGATGGCGTGTTGTATAAATGGTGTGATGTATATGACTATAGATGATGTGATGTATATAATGACTGTAGATGATGTGATATATACAATGACTACAGAGGGTGTGATGTATATAATGACTATAGATGGTGTAGATGGTGTGGTTCATATACAGTGTGATGCATATAATGACTACAGAGGGTGTGATGTATATAATGACTATAGATGGTGTAGATGGTGTGTTGTATATATGGTGTGATGTATATAATGACTATAGATGATGTGATATGGGAAGTCTCTGAGACAGGAATCTATCCCTCCAGCAAGTTCTGTTTATTGTGGTGATAAGGTTTGGGTCGCTAGAGTGTGGCTCGAAGGGATGGGGATTTCTTTCGTGGAGCATGTCCAACAGCTCTGGGTTTGACATAGCTTTGTATGTTAGGCAGAGATCACCTCTGAGTAGACAATACGACAGAGTAAAGCTGGAGTTTTGAGACGATCTGCATAGGGCATCTGTTTGAGACCGGTAATCCTCTTTGTGAGGTATTTCTGTGGCCTTTCCAGTTGTTGTAGATGCCTTGTAAGGTACATACCAAAAGGGGCATTATACTCTATAATGGGTCTAATGAGTGATGAGTAGAGGGAATCAATGACCTCTTTTTTCCTGGATGAGAAACCTTTTGTGATGAGGTGTGCCATGTAGAAGTATTTCCTGACTACTTTGGCGATGTGATTATCAAAGGAGAAACTACTGTCCACCTGTGTCCCAAGGTCTCTTATCACGTTCGGTGTTAAGTAGACTACCGCCTATGTGGTAGTTCATGGGTAAAGAGTTTTTCCAAAAGGGATGACAATGCACTTTTTGGCATTGAGCTTGAGGCCATGGCTTTGACACCAGGCATCTGTCTCAGTGAGGCCCTTTAGTAGGATGGCCACATCATTAGGAGATTTGATTATGGCTCCTAGTTTGCAGTCATCTGCGAACTTTGTTAATAAAGACCTTCTGTGTTAGCCTGTACTTCAGAAGTAGATACCAAACAGGAGAGGACCTAGGACTGAACCCTGTGGTACTCCACTTGTCACTGGTCTGAAGTTGGATTTAGAGTCTGCTACTTTCACAGTGTGGGTTTGGTCAGTTGGCAACCCATCTTGTGACATAGGGATTTATACCTAGTTTAGTGAATTTGTCTATAATTCCAGAGTGGGGGATGGTGTTGAAAGCCTTGGCAAGATCTAGATAGGCTGTGTGTTCCACTTTACCCTCATCTACAGCTTTGGTGACCGCTTGAAAGAAGTCTACCAGGTTTAGGAGACATGATCTGCCTTTTACAAACCCGAACTTGGTAGGGTCCAGAGTTTGGAGATTACCAATGTCATTGTTTATAAGTTCCATGATGATACGCTCCATAGCCATGCAGACCAGGCTCATCAGGCTAATGGGGCAGTAGTTCCTGGGGTACATGGTGGCTCCCCCTTTGTGGAGTGGGATAATCATTGCTGTGCACCGTTCAGTGGGCACAATGCCTGAGGTGAGGCTATGATTGAACATGGTACTTAGGTGGGGTGCCAGTTCATTCTGTAGTTCATATAGAACACAGCCTGGGATGCTGTCAGGTCCCATGGATGCTGTGTTCTTGGCTTTGGAGAGTGTGTTTTTACCTGTGCAGCCATGATTACAGGTACTTTGCATTCTTCCGGCATAGAGATGGGCCCTTTAGGGGATGAGAGAAGGGTAAAGATAGCACTGAACCTATCTGCCAGGATGTTGGCAATATCAGTTGGTTCTGTATATTTAGTGCCATTGTGCTGTAAATCAGAGCAGATCTGAGTGTTGCCATTGAGATTCTTGACATAGCTATAGAATGCTTTGTGGTTGTCTTTAGAATAAGTGGCGATTTTGTTTTTGTAACTAGCTTTGGAGGATTTTATGAGGGATCTCAGCTTCTTACTGAGGCTGACCTCCAATCATGGGATTTTATTCTTTTTTGCAACAGTTTCTTTCTTCTGTTGTAGAGTTTGTTTATAGCAGGGGACCACCAGATTGGCTTCCTTTTTTGAAGGATAGCATCTTGGTTCTGTTAGGGATTGCACGATCCATTAACTCGTGTAAGTGCTTATAAAGTGCAATTGTATAGGATTCAGCAGTTGTATCTCTATTGTCCATCAGCATGGGGTTTTTTC